>NW_022146190.1:7635-23690 GCF_002938485.1 Sitophilus oryzae | reverse complement strand
TCCCATCGGTATGCTTCGTTCAGTTACGTATTGCTGTGGAAAAACGGCTCACAATGGGAGCCTCAATGGAGGATTGTAAGGTCAGTTAACGGCGACAACCAAAAAGTGAAGAGGCAACAAAGCAGTAGGATTTTTGGATGTCCGGAGTGCGGTAGGCGGATAACATCACGTATCGGGCTTTCAGTCACCACAGAAAAGCTCATGAGAAGAAACGCCTTGCGTGACCATTTTCTTTATGTGTGTCGAATGCTCGTCAGCGAGTAACGGCTGGCAATAATATATAAATCTATCGATGTTATCGATATTATCGTTATTAATTGATATCAAAATTATTCAGAACACGCACAGTCCACACTAGTCTAGAATTGACCTCCGCGGAGCTGAGTGCCTTTAACGCCGCTTGGCTGTCTGTGAATGTACTGAACGGTTTGTTCTTTGTTGCCTTATTATTTCTTCTACACAATAGTGGATTGCCGTTATTTCTGCCTGGAAGAAATGAGGGTGAGCCCTTTCAAAAGCTGCCCGGTATACCACCTAAAATGAAATTGCACTTATTTAAGATTCGCGGTGTATCTGTAAATAGAAATTCCTATTAGTTCAGTTTAATTACAATCCTGGGTAATGCATGCTCGACGCGAAATCCATAAATCATGTGTTTACCCTCTCCCTATTTGATCGCGTCTAAATCCATTAATCTTTATAGTCGCAATTGCGCATGCCTGTCGTAGCAGCATTTGCAAAATAATCCCTGTCATTTTGTATAATCAAAATTCGCAAAATCTCTTATTTGCATTTTGCATGCCACCTGGTAAAATTAACGATGTTACTTTATAGATGTTAATTTAGGTTGGTGTTGGTATACTGCAAAAAATATACCTTGCTAAAATTGACGCCTTATTTTCAACAATGGTACTGAATGTGTCATTGTTATGAGTTTATATAAATTGTATTAAATAATTTTAAGAATAATCTTATCTTACAGTGATATATGTCAGAAATTACGCCTAAATAGATGTAATATTAAGCCATATTACTTAAATAGAATTTAATACAATGAATTAATTATACAGTAAACATATAACCAAAAGTGATAAAATATATTATTTAAATTTTATTTCCAATCTTTTACATTAAATTAATATGATAATATAAATATCGCGATTTTTAAGTCTGTACAGAGTGTTTTAAAATTCTACGCCAAACATTCCTAAAATATAAAATTTACTATTTCCGTTTTATTCTTTTAAAATGGAACGGTTTGTACAGGGTGGCGCCTCTTATACGCCGCGGAGGCTCCCAAGAGAACGACGGTTTGTATTGAAATGAAATTTGTGAGCATATTATGTAGGTTAATTCAGAGCACTTTTTAAAATAGAGTTCTACAGGGTGTTCCCCAAAACAGTTACATATCAAAGTTGTATTTTTTTTGTGAAATGCGAAAACTGCTCTTTATATTAATTGATTTTCGGATTCTGGGAGAAAAATAAAGGTGAGTTTCATGAAATTATATGACTAAAATGTAAGGTTTTTGACATATTTATATATTCTAGAAATAAAGAACAATTTTAAAATTACAATAGAATTTACCTAAATTGGAATTTACTCGGTATAACCTAATATGTTGTTAAATAAACTATTGTACTTTAAATCAAATTAAAACTTGACCCAAAGGGTTATACAAGGTGAGACGAAATTAATATTGAACATTGGTCACCTTTAAAGCATGTTATTCTATTATTTTAAATGGGACACACAGTGTATTATTTCGTTATTCAATGGGGAATTTATGTCTCTTCAAAATACTATTAAGGTTGCCTACCCTACAAACAGAGTTTTCCTAAGATATTTTCATTTTTATGATTGACTGTCAGTGCCTACATTATTATTTGAAAAAATCTAGGTGGCTGTGATACGTTTGACGTTACTTCAATATAGTTGTGAAATTAGTTCAACATTAATAACTGGGTATCATTTTGTAATCAGTTAAAAGAATAAAAAAAAATCTCAGAAATTTGCCAAAAATGGAAACTTACCCTACAGCAGAGAATTGGGAATATGATTCTATTGGTTGGTGACTGCAGTGTGCAGTCCCCATTTAATAGAATACTTAAATGTTCCCAATTTATCTAGTCTTGACTTTTTATTGGAGTTATGTTAAAGGCAGTGTTTACAAAACTCGACCAACTATTGTCGACAACATGAGAGAAATGGTTGTAGCTGCTTTTCGAGGTGGAACTTCACATATGCCTTTTAACATGAAAAGATCTGTTGAAAAGAGAGTCATTTTATGCAGTGAGTAGGAAAGGAAACATATTGGGCAGTTTATTTCATCTAGCTAGTTTTGTGTCATAATAATACGCTTATATGCAATTGTTAATTCTGTAATTGAAATATGTTTTAAATGTGTATCTTTTTGAGTATCGTTGGTATTTTTACTCTGCGCTTTAATTTTTGTTAAAATAACAAAAGGTTAATAACAATAACACTGCCACCTAGATTTTTATGAAATAATAAGAATCTACTGAGGCAAAATCATCAAAATGAAAATACCTAGGAAAATCTTTGTCAGGGGGTAGGCAACCTTAATGGTATTTTAAAGGTTTTTGAATTATCCATTGAATACCGGGTATAATATACTAGATTGTTTATTTAAAATAAAGGAATATCTTGCTTTTAAAAGTGACTAATGTTCAATATAAATTTTATTTTGTAAAAATATGTACAATTTCAGGAACAAATTTTAATTTGATTTAACATACAATGGTTATTGTAATTAAAATTAGACTATACAGGGTGAATCAAAAAAAATAAAAAAAATGTGAAATATGTCAAAATCCTTACAATTTGGGCATATTAGCTTCTTTAATGAAACTCCACCTTTATTTTCTTAAGTCCGACCATCCGACCTAGTGTTCCATTACAAAAAACCCAACGTTGATGCGTAGCTTTTTGGGGACCCTCTAATGAACTCTATATATTTTACAAAATGCTGTCTGAATTAACCTACATAATATCCGCCATGCTCCCAAAATTCATTTCATTATAAACTCCCGTTCTCCATGGAGCCTCCCACGATAGATGAAAGGCCACCCTGTATTAACACGACGCTACACCGCTGTCTCCATAATTTTTGCGCACTTGTTATTGTGGTAGGGAAATTCACATTATTCAGTATACCTACCATTTTTTAGTGGGTATATTATAAGACGAGACTTATTCTACATTGTTGTTCGTAATAGTAGATAATAACGCATCGAACCGACTCGACCGTGTAGCAAACCACAGAAAAAAATCGTCCTCTAAATCAACGAGCACTACATTAATCTCTTTTCGCATCTGGACGGGCGACTGGTCCGCAATGACTTCATTTCTTTATCACGCCACATCTTCGCCTTGGCTCTCTGCGCCATCGATGGGGCTTCTTTTTGCCGATCATCCACCATCGACTGATGGCAGACTCACATGTCATCCTGCCACGAAATGGGACAGATGCTCGCCGAAGAATGTCACCGGCGTCGGCTGGATAGACTTAACGCGTTCGGTATGCGATCGATACCGACAAGTTAAGATGTGGCCGATCAATGAATCGATTGAAACAATGTAACTATGCAATGTAAGAAATTGCATCCTCGGTGCAAGAAAGGTATGCAAAATAACACAACGAAAATGTCTGAGGATGTTGGACAATAGTGGATTTATAATAAAAGCATTTGTTCGGACTTTTATGTAGGCAATGCGGACACTACAAATTCAGGGGTGCACAAACTTGTTGGTATCTCGGTAACAAGCCAATAGATACGAACATATGGATTAAATTGGGGGCAAAGTTGCCGCATTTAGGGCAATTCATAGAGGATTTTCATCAAAAAAGTTTTAAAAAATTCAAGGATTTCTGAGATTTAAAAAAAAAAAAAAAAAAAATCTATTTATTTTCCTGTTGTTACTTTTTAGAAAATCAAAAACTACCAACTTAATTTTTAAATACGGACCACCATTTTTGATTTCAGGTTTTGAAGATAATTATCTTGGGCACAATGATATACCACTTAATACTTTTATTTTGGAAATTAACGCAATTTTGTTTGGCATTTCAACATCCGGCCCCTTTTAGTATTTGAGAACATTTGTCATCTTTACAATATGGATAAGCTTTCAATCTTAACAATGAATTGGGGTAAAACATTGACGCGGCAAATCAAATGCAATAAAATAATAAAAACTAATATAAAATAAATAATATATTTGCGTAAGTTTTCTTAAACCATTTCTTAACTTGAACCTCAACCCAAGAAAATGACTTTTTTATAAATAATATAAATATAATGTAATATAAGCAATCAAATCATTTCCCCGGAAGATGGATTAGAACTGGTAGAGCAGTATAATGGCCAGCGAGGTTCCTGGTCCTGTCGCCAAGGGGCGGGGGCATTGCTTGACGTCATTTTAAACGTGAAATCAGTAGATCTCAGCATTTGCAGTAAAGAGTTCAAAATGCATTCGGAAGTATAAGAAGAAGATCTGTTCAAAGAGATATAAATAAAATTGAACGAAAAATAAATTTGTGCAATATGGTGGTAACCCTTTCGAACATGAGAAACTAGTGTGTAGAGAAGTTGATTTATTTATAATAACTACGATTAATGTGATGCATATTATTAGATCGTACACTGAGATTTCAAATTCACAATAAAAAAATTTAAACATATTTTTGAATAGCTGACCTGGATATTATTTATTTGAATATTTCAATTGGTTCGATATTCCTTATTCAGTGTTAATTAGCGCTGATCAATATTGTTGCGAATATAATCAGATTAAATAATTTAAAAAGGCAGGGTCGGACTTGAAATTACTTTAAATAATAATTAAATAGTTTTGTTGTTGTTAAGGTACCCACAACAAAAAAAGTATAAGTGTGGCATATCATTGTACTTAGTCGATCGAGTTCCTTCAAAATCTGATATAAAAAATGCAGGTCTGTAATTAAAAAAAAATAAGTTGGCTTCTATATCTCACAAATTATCAACTAATTTGAAAATAAAAATACTGTCAGATAGCCCTAATAAAATGACTATGAGAATGTGCTTTAGTATTTGGTTTTCTAAAAAGTAACGACAGGAAAAAATTAAATTGATTTTCACAAATGTGCCTACAAGTTGTGAAAAACTGATAACTCAATATCACAAGCATACTCGACCTACGCTCTGGACAGAGCATGACACTGAGGTCTATACTAATATATCCAAATATGGGTTGCTCCGACTCTCGATGTCTCAAATATTCTTTTTTTTTCCTAATATTGTGTCTATTTTGTTTTTTTTTCTTTCATTTTATTTACAGAATTATCATCCTTCGACTTCTTAAAATTATTGTTTGTCCTAATTGATATTTCAATACACAATAATTTTAATTCCTTAGTTAAACACTAAAATATCTTTTGAATATGGCCTGGCACAAACATTGTCAATGCCATATTTGTGCAAACCCTTTTTATTTATGTTTAAGATTTCAGTTCTTAGCTCTTTGTCGATTTTACAAATTTTAGTTTTATCTGTTGTTGTATTTGTATCTTGCTTAATTGTGTCAAAATGTTTAGATCTTTGTTAGAGGAACGGTTTAAAATCATTAAATGTATAAAAACTATAAAAATAGGATTTAGATTCAATAAAAGTTTATTCGGGTTTGAAAAGAGCTTGACTTTTAGAAAAATAATCCGTTTATCTTGGTTCCTATGTTGTGTCCCAAAAATGAAATATTTCTATTTAAAATGTATAGCTTTATAGCATCCGGTAAGTTTTCAAATAGTGATATAAATGATGTCTAATTTTTAAGTCCTCTGTTATGTTTAAATAATCTATCTGTTTTAAATTTTAAGAATATTAAAGAGAGACTTAAAAGAAATACATGAATCAACCAGAACATGCCACTGCCAAAGCATCACTTTGCTAGTTCTATCTTCTATGTATAAAACTCATTCCGCTTGACCTAGAAGCAAGTAAGTGAGCACTAAGAAGTGATCTTTGGAAACACAACCCCAAAAAGAGTGAAATTGGGAATGAAAGGTTGAATAATTTTTTTCAAAAATTTGTTTATAAAAAAACTGTCTTCGGGGTACGCAATTTTGTACAGAGGTCCCTTAAATGTTCATTTAAAATATGGCGTGATAAAGAATTTTAATATCTATATATCCGGTGACAACAAAATTATCGCACAGACCATCGAGCCGCCATGCCAGTTCAATGAAGGCACTACCAAACCACCTTTAGTAAATTTACTTATTATATACAGCCCCTTCGGGTTCGAATTCGGCGATATGTCTGATGAATTTGTCAAAAACTGATGGCACTGATCACAAGTAGAGGCAGATGTCGCTTACGCTTTGTACAGGGTATTATGGCTCTGTAGAAGAGTAACAAGCAACGGTTTAGCTATGTCGAAACACCAGTTTTGCTACTAAATAATGGTATCTATAAATACGTTATTTATTTTTTTATCAATACGCATGGATCTAAAAATCTTGAAATAATCTATAAATTTTTTAATACGTTAATAATAAACTACAAGGTAGATTGTTAGACATGTACAGGGTGGGCCAGATTGGACACTTTTAAAGGGAAACACCATTTCCTATAGGAGATACTTCCTATAGGACGAAAACCAATATCGGTGTCTGGAGCCCAATTTTTATTGAAAGTAACTATTAAATTCAACACAAAAGGTACTTTGTAAATGTTTTCATAAAATAAAAAAATCCATAGCAAAAACTTACAGTGATTTGTTAAAGATGCACATTTTTAAATAACACCCTGTCACTCCAAAATGGTAACAGATATCGATGTGCGGTTTTTACCAACATGTTTTTGATAAAAACTGAGCTCCAGATACCGATATTAGTTTTTGTTCGCTCCTATAGAGAAAAGTGTTTTCCATTAAAGTGTCCAATTTGGCCCACCCTGTTCAGGTTAATTAGGAAGTTTATATAAGGAACTGTTTGAATTTCCCCATACGTCCCAAATATTCCTTTCGTACAAAATTAATTCTTAATGATTCATATCTGGATTGATTGGATAATTATTAAACACGCCCAATTTTATTAAAATAAAATGATTACATACATTAATTATTATTCTATTTTGTTGTTAATTCCGTTTTTCAATAAAATATTTTATGACCTTTATCGCTTCAACTTTATCAATAATAAAGTTTATTTGATTGCAGACCGAGGTGACAGTTCTAAAATTATGTCGGTATCGAAAAATCAAAGCAAACCTTACAATAGACGATTCTGTATCATCGGACCGTGACGTAACGTATTAAAGCCGAGGGTTGAGGTATACTTACGTAAAAGCGTACGCACCATTTTCCCTCTCTATCCCTCCACCCTGTTTGTTTCAATTGCGTTGGGATAACTATGGGTGTGCCATCTGGGTTTTGGGGCCGTCCTCTCCCGTCAACTGGTTTTTCGAATTAGATGAAAGGCAAGGTCGCAGGTCAGTCGGTAGGATATTTTTGACGGTTTTCTGGCGTGCGGGCCATTGTTTTCGAAAATTGATTTCGAAGCGTTGAAAGCTGGGGTTGACCGACACGAATTCTTGCGTTTGAGAGGGTAGGCCATTGTTATAAATTTCTCTTTTTCAGAAGAATAAGTTTTAGATTTATATTATTTAATTTAAAAAAAAATTATAAATAAAAATGTTTAAAGTCACACCTTCGAATGTTTTTAAACATAGTAAATATGAATAGTAGTATAATAAATCTATTTACAAGATATTTAATAACTTTAGTTTAATGTGGTCTATAAAAGGTAAAAAAATGGAAAAAGGTTCAAAATAGTCTTTTCGATTTTTTCTTTTCGTTTTGCTTTCACAATCCTGAGGTAATAGGCGATTGAAGCGTAGTGCTAGCCACATTATTTTCCTGGTATACCGAACGGCTCTAGCATAGCAAGCTGTACCATTGCGATAAAAAAAAGTAGTACAAGAATTAGTAGTCCCAGATAGAACTCCTGGTCTATAAGGATATCGAGAAGTGGATATCGTCGAACAATACAATTATGCCACCTAACTTTTTAAGCGTTACCATGAATTTGGTAATAATTGGTATACGTGGCGAAATAAAAGTATAAAAAATTTACCTACCTTTTAAAAATTATTAAAAAAAAAAAATTTTTTAAGTTTTTTTTTATTTTATTATAGACCAGCAGATTCAATCATATTTTGTTGTACTACTTTTTTTATCACTTATTAGACCCTGCTACTCCCAAGGCGTTAAACGCGATATACAGGAGCTATTATTTGTATATTTTTCCAGCTTAACTCAGCAATTTATGATGGATAGTTAGCTATTTCTTTGTCTGAACCATGTCTTATTATGTGGAATGAATGTCGCACCCACTTGGGGTAATTGTCCGTTTCATGAAATGGATATCCACTACGCGAACTGAAACCTAACCAGATCGCGAACCTAACCTAACCAGTTCGCGAAGTGGATTACACTACATCGCTAGTCAGGAATAAAAATTGAAGCCAAATTTTTGAGATGGACTTATACAAAATCCACATAAGTCGGTCCTTTTCGTTCAACAGCTTTGGACTACGCCATCGTGAGAAGTGCTTCTCGATTAGTTGATTTATTTCTTCTTCTTCTTCTTCTTCTTCTTCTTCTTCTTCTTCTTTTAGAAGGCGTATCGCCTGTTTAGTTCAGGTTTCCTCCTCGTCTAAGCAACTCTTGCGAGGTTGACTTCCAACTGTCTTACCAACGTTTAGGTGGTCGTCCAGTAGGTTTTCTGCCATGGTTGTTGCGAATTATTATATCCATTCTGTTGGGGCCCATTCTATTGACATGCTGGTTCCATTCTCTTCTTCTCTGCCTTATCCATCTGACAAGGTCGTTTGTTTGGCACTTCGCTGTCTACTTTTCTCTGTCTGTCCCTCATTGTGTATCCAGTTATCATTCTCAAAGGTGCTTCATTTCAGTAGTTCATAGGATTCTCTTTGTTACTGATATTTCAGCTCTGGTTTCCGCACCATATGTCATCACTCGTCGTATGCAGGTTTGTATATTCTTGACATTCTGTACTCAAATGTTTGTTTTTCCATAAGGGATATTTAAGATGTCCTGATGTTGCGGCAGCTTTATTGGCTTGTTTCCTTACTTCTTCTTCCAGGAATCCTGAGCTTGTAATTTTGCGTCCGAGGTACTCGAATGACATTATCTGATCAATGGTTGCTGGAATTTTTTATTACCAATTTGCACCGTAGAGGCTCCTTCGTAATGGTCATACATTTTGGTCTTATTTGGAAATTTGCATGTTAAGTTTTTCTGCCTGTTTGTTAAAAGCTTGTAGCATTTTTGGAGGTCGTCCTCTGACTCTGCAATAGTACTGCGTCATCAGCATAGCTTATGCTTATATGTTTACTTTATGCATTTCCCCATTTCGATATTCTAATCCAGTATTCTTGACGGTTTTATTACTTGATCCATGATTGTGTTGAATAGCAGAGGGCTGAGACTGTCGCTTTGGCGAATACCAGTTGTAGTTCGAAGATGCGTTAAGGTAAAGTTTGTTCTTATTTGGGTTGTGTTTGTGTTTAAGTCCTTGATAAGTTCTGTGAGTTCTTTCGAGACATTACTGCTTTCCAAGATGGTGATGATGTTTTTTTAGTTGGACTCTATCAAAGGCCTTTGTTAAGTCTATAAAACATAGATAGGCTGGAGAGTTATATTCTAGGGATTTTTCAACTAGTTGCTTGAGTATGAATAGTGCATCGGTAGTTGATCAGTTTCTTCGGAATCCTTGTTGTTTCTCGCTTATTGGCACTATTGATTATTTGTCCGCAATGATCTTAGTCAGAAGTTTTAGTGAGGTGCTCAGTAATGTTGTTCCTCTATAGTTTGCTGGGTCTGTTTTATCTCCCTTTTAAAAGAAATGGGTATTGGTACATGCTTTGTTTCCATTCTTTTGGTATTTTCTTATGTTGTAATATAATGTTAAACAGTTTTGTATATTCCTCTATGACCGATACCTGCGTTTTTATTAGCTCGTTTGGTATTTTTATCTTGATTAAGAGTTTTCTATTTTCAAAGTTTCCTTATTGTCTCTTCTACTTACTTGTAAGTGATTTGCGCATGATTTTCTGTATTATCTCTTTGGCTTTTCTCTTGTGCTTCCATTGGTTCATCTGTTTCTGCGTATAAGTCTCTGAAATAGTTTTCCCACGTATCTTCTGCAATTGTTCTTAGTTGTATTGTTTCATTTGTTTCTCGTTTCAAACCCCTCAACATCTTCAAAATACGTTTTGGGCTCCGTACATATCCGCCTACATTTCGCTACTAAATCGCTGCCAATATTCTTCTTTACTTTATCGTACTCTATTATTAGTCCTGTTCCTTATTTCGGTATAGATATTTCGGTTCTCCAGTGTTGGAGATTTCTTGTATTGTAAGTATTTTTCCTTCTTTTCCCTTGTAATGTTCTTGACTTCTAATGTAAACCAAGGTTTAATGTTCGGTCTTCTATTGTGTGATACAGTACGTGTTCCTAAAGTTTCTTTAGCACCTTTGCAGAATGTTTCTTTCAGTTTGTTTCCAAACTTTAGTATTTCAGAGTATCAAACTGTACTATGGTGTTAAGAGTGACATGTGTTTGTCATCTGTTTGAATAAAGTTGTTTAGTGCTTTCGTGGTTGAGGGATTCTATATTGAATTTTCAGTTTTTATCGATGGTCTTTTTTTTGATAGCGGCGCACCTATTTGTATCTTTCCTAGCACAAATTTGTGATCTGTTCCAATGTTGGGTGAGGATAAGACTCTTATGTCTATTATTTGTTGAGGTAAGAAACTTCGATTGGTGATGATATAATCGATTATTGATATATTGTTTCTATTGTCATAGAATGTGTATTTGTGTTGTTCTTTATGGGGAAAATATGTCTTGTTTATTCTCAGTTCGTTCTGTCCACAGAATTCGGTCAAAATTTCGCCATTTCTCTTAGTTATATTCTCGTTATATTTTGTTTTATTCCACCATCCACTACCTCGTTTCCAATTCTTGCGTTTAAATCCCCTAACAGAATTATCTTTTCATGTCTTGGTATTTTGTCTATCACTGACTGTAGATTTTCGTAGAAGTCCATTGACATTTCTTCAGGTTTATTAATGTCGGTTGCGTACACTGATATAATGTGAATGGGTTGGTCAGACATAATCTTTACTCTCAGGATTCTGTCGCACACGTATTCTATGCTTTCTATATTCTGTTCATTTTTATCGTTTATAGCTACTCCAACGCCTGATGTTGCTCTTTGGTCTTTTGGTACGCCTGAGTATATTAAAATGTAGTTATTTAGTTTTGTTGTTCCTTTACCTTTCTTTTTGGTTTCGGAAGGTAGACATATGTCTGTACATGTTCGTTGAGTTCGGGGAATTAGTTCATGGTCTTTCGAATAAAGTGTTTTTATATTCCAGCATGCAATTCTTATTTGTTGCTTCTTCATATAAAGTTTGTTCATTGTCCTTTTCCGCGCGTGGGTCGTTATCTGTGAAATCAATCCTGGTTCCGAGGCTGTATTACCGGTGCTTTGAGCGTGTGAGTGTTTTACCTTAGGCAGGTTGCTACCCCTTACCAAGGAACCCTCCTCTTTTATCCGGGCTTGGGACCGGCAGTGACAACTGTGAGCTACTCAATCCACCACAGCTGCCCCAAGCGGGTTTTGGCGGATTGACTTATTTCATACTAACCAATAGAAGTATAGTTTTCTAAGTTTCTATCTATCACGTAAATCAATTTAGCGTCTGACTATTCGCGCCTTTACTAATAGAATTTAAATTTAATCTGACATTATTTAAAAACAAAACAAGAAATGGATGAATATGATGAATATCTAAAATATCAGGTTGAAATAATGCCATTACCAATAAAAATAATATATTATACATTATTAATATTTAGAGTTTAAAAAAGTGTGCGGGCAGGTGACAGCGTTCAGCGATAAAGTAGAATATTCAGATCGTTTAATTTGGCACGTGCGCACGAAAATCCTATTGAACGAAAGAATAGACTTATATAGTGTAGGGTATTGTTAAGATTGATATTCTTATTTCTTTTCTTTGGCTTCACTTTTCCACTTATTGCGTAAGAGAAATGCGAGGGTACCTAGCAATATATTCGTTTTAAACCAAGGGAATTCTATTTCTTCTCAATCTTGAGTATAAATGATACTTCCGCAGAACCCTTTAGTTTGGCAGCCAAGCCATATCATCGCCTTCCACACAAAGTATCGTAAATCCATTTTGAAAACTTTACAGTGAGGCGAAAAATTCCACGTCTTTTAAAGTTTTGTTATAAAATTGTTGTTGTTCAGCTATGCCAGTCTCTCTTTAAGTTTCTTAAAATTTAAAACAAGATAGATTATTCAGATAACAGTAAAACTAAAGATTAGGAACTAAAGGTATAGAGGAACTAAAGTATTTTGCCCTCCAAATTTGTTCTCCCTTTATTATGGTTGGTAAACAATCGCCTTTTCCGTTTTAGTCTCTTGAAATAAATTATTTAATTTGAGTCACTTATTTGAAACTATTCAAATTTCAGATGTTTTTTCTTATTATTTCCTTTCGTCTTCTTAATTGCTCTGCAGCAATGTTGGAACCACTTCTATAAAACCCTCAAAAAATAAAATTCCTGTTAACTCTTCATCACAGTTAAACAGATGAAGGAAATAAATAAATTATTTTTGCAATGAAAATTATGCCGATTGGTAAAGCAATAAATAAATAAAAAAAAAAAAAAAAATAAAAAGTAGAACATAAAATAAAAATAAAATGCAATTTTAAAATATTAATTGCAACGGATATCAAAGTTACTTTTACAAATCTATTTTAGACATATCTATATTAGTTAGAAAACACATAAAATCTTGTCTTTTTATACGGTTCATTACACAACATAGAACACAATAATAAGACTGAACAGAAGAATAATAGAAAGAAATTACAATGAAAATTTGTAATACTGGAAATCAGCTTCATAAATTAAAATGTTTCATTACAACAGGTATGTTTTGTAAGGTCTAGTGACAGACAATTCTTTGTAACACAAGCGGTTACACTAGGGCGTTAACAAGACATAGAGAACAAAAAACATGATGGAACTTCCTCGTATGTTTATTCTGAAAATACATAATGTGTAGGATAAACAAGCTGGAGAATATGATATAGCTAAAACAATCCGGTTTCAAATAAATTATTATTTCAATAATATCAATTTAATTTAATTTTTTTTTTTTTTTTTTTTTTTTTTATTTATTGTAATTCTTTTTAAAAGGGGTTCAGGGGATCAATGGGCCCAACTAGGTACAAAAGAGAGTATGTAAGGGAGGTGTGTAAATGCTGAGTGAATTCTTTTTTAAGTATTTTTAATTTCCTCGGGGCCTCAGGCATTGAGTATATAAAGGGCTTCAAGTATAACTAGTATTGAAGGCTTCCAGTATAACTTATATTATACCCAGTGTACAGGGGTGAAATTGGTCTGTTTTAACAGACTATTTCCTGACTAGATAGGAAACAAAACCGACATAGATGTCATGGACTCGATTTCTGAGACATGTTTAATGGCGTAAACCATCTGTTGATATTTTCATTGCCAACTGAGATACAGGGTCTTTGATTTTTACCATTTTTGAAAATTGTCCATAACTTTTTATTTCACTTGAATAATAAAATTCTGTAAAACGTTCTTAAGGCACTTTTTAAGGCACAATCCAGTGGCGTAGTTAGCTCCTTTTGTCAGAAATAATAAAAATATAATTTTTAAATGGAAATCATAGTTGCAGGCTATGAACTTAAAAAAATAGTGGCGTTTTAACCATTTTCCAACGATATATAAAAAGTTATGGATCTATTTCTAAGAATGAGAGAATATTAGATTTTTTATCTTTATATCGAGGCGGGCCTTGATTTTGTGTTGACATATTTGCCTAGTTATTTTTATCACAATTTATATTCTATATTATTTTTTGTCTGCATAATTAAAGAGACTTTTGAAAGGTAAATTAACATTCTATATTAGCAATGAAGTGATTACAATTAAGAATCGATACAATAAACAATGAACAAAACTAAAAACCAGTATTTTTGGTGACGAATATAGTTTTTCTAAAAAAAACATCAAAGATATTCAAACAGCCCTCCTTGTTGAATACACAATAAGCATCTTTTGCGCACAGAGTTACAGCGATTTATTAGACGAACTGGTGTAATAAGTCCAAAAATTTGCCTAGTAATTTTCTGCAATTCTTCTCTCACGTCTCTCTTCTCTCTTCTTCACTTATATATAAAGGTTTTTAATTTCCCAAAAAAGTCGCAAAGGTTGGAAATGCGGGACTGGCAGACTGGTGGACTTCTTTTCCATTCCATTCCAAATTTCCATTTGAAACCGTTTAGATTGCCCGACTTCGTTTTGTTGTAGTTGCAATGTAGACTCAGTGATTTTCACAGTCTTTGTTGTAGGTGACAAAAATATGGAGACAGTAGAAATTGTGACAAAAATAATTAGGCAACTAGATCAACTCAAAATCCTTGGCCCTTAGATACAAGTATAAAAATACAGTATTTCTCTCATTCTTAGAAATAGATACTCTTAATTTTATATCGTTGGAAAGGGTTAAATGCCAACATTTTTTAAGTTCATAGTCAACTATGATTTCCATTTAATTTTTTTTATTTTTTTATCATTTTTCTGACAAAAGAGCAAGTATAGAAAAACTGACTACGCCACTGAATTGTGCTTAAAAAGGTGCCTTAAGAACGTTTTACAGAATTTTATTATTTCACGTTGAAATACAAAGAGTTGTAGGGCAATTTTCAAATGGTAAAAAATTCAAAGAATTTATATCAAGTTGGCAATGAAAATGTCAATAGGCGGTTTACATAAATTAAGAGCAATACCTCTGAAATCGAGCCCATGACATCTATGTCGGTTTTTGCTCCTATCTAGTCAGGAAATAGGTTTTCTCTGTTTAAACAGACCAATTTCGACACCCTGTACATGTTATTTTATATGTAGTGGTATAGAACTTTTGGGAGAATGGATAATTATTTATAAAGTTGACCACCGTTTTAAACTTTTAGTCCCACGTGATTAAAACACGACCGTCGCAGCGTTACCCACTTTTACATATTTTTTTTTTAATGAGAATATTTTTGGAAAACAAATTACTAATTATAAACATATAAACAGTTATTCTTTACATCTAGCAAAACCACCTCCTTAACAGCGCCTAGAAAAGGGACATAAGGGTCATTACTACCGAATTCCGGTTAAAATGATTCTATTAAAGTGATGTTTTTGCATTGGCTATTAAGCTATCTTCTGTGCTATCTTGTACACTTCGGCTTAAAGGGATGTGGATCATTTAAACCAAAAAACTCTTCATACAAAAAATCTAAAAGTGTCAAAACGAATGACAATGTCAAAAATAAATAAATAGATAGCAGCTCGACATTTTTTGTAGAGCTGCCACCTGAATCCTTAGCGAAATTTAAATTCCAGTTAGCCGGCATCGAATATGTTCATGGTTGTCAACAATGAATTTTAAATCGCGCCCTCTATTATTAACTAAAAGAAGTTTAGTTGGTATCGATATGCATAGTGTGATTATGTAAGTATTAAAATACCTCAAATTTACGTAGAAAAACGAGGCACGAGTAGGGAAAGTGGGTAAGTTGACCCGAAGCGGGTAAAATGACAGTGTCGATAAAATCATTATAACGTAATATATTTCCATTCGCATAGGAAGCGCCATCTCGTTAGTGTACCCTGAAGTAACTCAAATAGTTTGGAAAGGCTTGGACGGCGTGCTTTTCTGTTAGAACTGATTTGTGGATTTCACGTGTGTCGGTAAACATTTTCGTACAGTGTTTTTAAGGTTTACAGTGTTCCAAATTAAGGTAAAGACCGAAATAAATATTACATAAAACTGGTATATATGCATGTTATGCTAAAAAAGTTTGCATAAACAAAGCTATTTATTAAATATTTTCTAGCAATACGTAACTAC
>NW_022146190.1:0-6780 GCF_002938485.1 Sitophilus oryzae | reverse complement strand
GGTGCTGGCAAAATTGTTGTTGTTCAGATTTAGCAGTCTCTCTTGCTCTTTAAAAATTCTAAACAGATAGATTATTCAGATAACAGTAAAACTAAAGATTAGGAACTAAAGGTATAGAGGAACTAAAGTATTTTGCCCTCCAAATTTGTTCTCCCTTTATTATGGTTGGTAAACAATCGCCTTTTCCGTTTTAGTCTCTTGAAATAAGTATTTAATTTAGTCACTTATTTGAAACTATTATTATTTCTTCGTCTCTTAACTCGTCTGCAATGCCGGAACCCACTCTAAAAACCTCACAAAAATAAAATTCCGCAGTAACTCTTCCATCACAAACTAGCGAAAATAAATAAAATTATTTCTTTTGCAAATGAAAATTATGCCGATTGGTAAAGCAATAAATAAATAAAAAAAAAAAAAAAAAAAAAAAAAAAACAAATGCAATTTTTAAAATATTAATTATAACGGACATCAAAGAAGTTACTTTTACAAATTCATATTTTAGATGGCATCCATATTGTTGAAAACTACAAAACTCTAGTTCTTATAATGGTCTGTGTACACAACATAGAACACAATAATAAGACTGAACAGAATGATATCAATGAAATGTAAATACCGGAATCGCTTCATAAATTAAAATGTTTCATTACAACAGGTATGTTTTGTAAGGTCTAGTGACAGACAATTCTTTGTAACACAAGCGGTTACACTAGGGCGTTAACAAGACCATTAGAGAACAAAAAAAACATGATTAAGAACTTCCTCGTATGTTATTCTGAAAATACAGTAATCGTGTAGGATAAACAAGCTGGAGAATATGATATAGCTAAAACAATCGGCTTTAAACATAAATATTACTTCAATAATCCGAATTTAAATTAAAAAGCAACATTTAAGTATTATATTTATTTTGTTAAATCTTTTTAAGGGGTCAGGGGATCAATGGCCCAACTAGGTACTACATAGAGAGTATGTAAGGGAGCCTAAACCATAATTGGAAATAATAATAATTTTTAAGTAAATTTTAAGGTCTCGTAGGGCATCAGGCACCCACCATTTATGCTAGGACGTGACGTTTAATCGTGTCCGGCAAGTGGAGCCTGTCAAGTATAATAGACTGAGTGTACATTTCGAAGGCTTCCAGTTATAACTTATATTAATTACCCAGTGTACAGGGTGGCGAAAATTGGTCTGTTTTAACAGAGAAACCCTGTTTCCTGACTAGATAAGAGCGCGAGCATGACCGTACGTAAGTCGCTTTCGCGCTCGCCCTCGTCGTCCGGTGGATTGGGCTCGGACATACCATGGGTCAATGATCACCCCGTAGAGCAAAACCGACTAGATGTTCATGGGCTCGACTTCTGAGACACGTTTTAGTGGCGTAAACCGCCTGTTGATAATTTCACTGCCAACTGAGATCACACCGGGGTCTTTCTGTGATTTTTTTACCAATTTTGAAAATTGTCCCTAACTTTTTTATTTCGCGGAATAATAAAATTCTGTAAAAACGTTCTTAAGGCACTTTTTTAAGCACAATCCAGTGGCGTAGTTAGTTTTTTTCTATGTTTGCTCTTTTTGTCAGAAATAATAAAAAATATAGTTTTTTAAATGGAAATCATAGTTGGCAGGCTATGAACTTAAAAAAATAGTGGCGTTTAACCATTTTCAACGATATAAAGTTATGAGTATCTATTTCTAAGAATGAGAGAAATATTAGATTTTTTATCTTTATATCGAAGCGGGCCTTGATTTTGTGTTGACCTATTTGCCTAGTTATTTTTATCACAATTTATATTCTATATTATTTATATGCATAATTAAAGACTTTTGAAAAGGTAAATTAACATTCTATATTAGCATTAGTAATTACAATTGAAATCGATACAATAAACAATGAACAAAACTAAAAAAACGTATTTTTTGAGTGACGAATATAGTTTTCTAAAAAAAACCATCAAAGATGTTCAAACAGCACCTCCTTTTTGAATACACAATAAACATCTTTTGCGCACAGAGTTACAGCGATTTATTAGACGAACTGGTGTAATAAGTCCAAAAACTTGCCTAGAAGCCTTCTGCAATTCTTCTCTCGTCTCTCTTCTCTCTTCTTCACTTATATATAAGGTTTTTTAATTTCCCCCATAAAAAAGTCGAAAAGGGTTAAATCGCAGGACCTAGCAGGCCAAGATATGGAACCTCTTTTTCCAATCCAATTCTCTCTAAATTCTCCATTTAATAGTTCAGTTATAACCCTGGCGTTTTAATTATAATGGGTTATACTAATATAGAATGTTGATTTACATTTTCACAAGTCTTTAATTATGCAGATAAATAAAAATATAGAATATTAAATTGTGACAAAAAATAATTAGGCAACTAGGTCAACACAAAAGCATGGCCCGCTTCGATACAAAGATAAAAAACCTAATATTTCTCTCATTCTTAGAAATAAATACACATAACTTTATATCATTGGAAAGGGTTAAACGCCAGCATTTTTTTAAGTTCATAGCCAATTATGATTTCCATTTAAAGTTTTTTATTTTTTATCATTTCTGACAAAAAGAGCAAGTATAGAAAAAAACTGACTACGCCACTGAATTGGGCTTAAAAAGTGCCTTAAGAACGTTTTTACAGAATTTTATTATTTCGCGAAATACAAAGTTATGAGCAATTTTCCAAATGGTAAAAAAAAATTCAAAAAGTCCCCATATCTCAGTTGGCAATGAAAATGTCAATAGGCGGTTTACGCCATTAAACATGCCTCTGAAATCGAGCCCATGACATCTATATCGGTTTTGCTCTATCTAGTCAGGAAATAGGTTTTCTCTGTTAAAACAGACCAATTTCGACCACATGTTTATATGTAGTGGTATAGAACTTTTGGTCACGTGATTAAGCTTGACCGGCACAGCGTTACCTAAACTTTTTACATATTTTCTTTTGAATGAAATATTTTTGAAGCACAAATAAATTCAATTTATAAACATATTAACGGTTATTCTTTACATCAACAAAAACCACCTCCTTCCGTCGCAGCGTTACCCACTCCCTTTACATATTTTTTTTAACTAGGAATATTTTGGAAACACAAATAAATTAATTATAAACATATAAACAGTTATTCTTTACATCAACAAAACCACCTCCTTTAACAGCGCCTAAGGGACATAAAGGGCCATTACTACGGAATTCCGGTTAAAATGATTCTATTAAAGTGATGTTTTTGCATTGGCTATATTAAGCTATCTTGTACACTTCTGCACTAAAGAGGTAACTACTAAGAACAATGTTCGACAGCAAAATCTACGAGGAAACATTTAAGTTTAAAGTATCACAACCACAATTCATTTAAACCTTAAAAACTCTTCATACAAAAATCTAAAGTGTCAAAACGAATGACAATGTCAAAGAAATAAATAAATAAAAGATAGCAGCTCGACATTTTTGCAGCAGAGCTACCACCTGAATCCTTAGCGGGAAATTTAAATTCCAGTTAGCCGGCATCGAATATGTTCATGGTTGGCAACAATGAATTTTAAATCGCGCCCTCTATTATTAACTAAAGGGATTTAGTTGGTATCGATATGCATAGTGTGATGATTATAAGTATTAAAATACCTCAAATTTACGTAGCAAAACGAGGTACCTGAGTATTGGTAGGTTAAACTATCCTTTAAGCCATACTCCATTTAAGAGAATTATCACTTTTTTGTGCCATTATTTTTCTAATTTTGAAAAGAAGTTCAAGAAATGTCTTGAATAAATTTAGGTTAGTTTTAGTAATCTCGCATAAATGTTTTGTGCAATCTGACTAGTCTTCATTAGACATTTTGCAAAGCGACTGAAGATAGATAGGCTCTTTGCAAAATATTCTTTTATTGTTAAAAAAGCCGGCGTTTTATAATATGCCTAGTCTTTTTGCAAAATGCCGAGTTATTTGACCAAAGATACAACCAAAGATAAAAAACCTAATATTTCTCTCATTCTTAGAAATAAATACACATAACTTTATATCATTGGAAAGGGTTAAACGCCAGCATTTTTTTAAGTTCATAGCCAATTATGATTTCCATTTAAAGTTTTTTATTTTTTATCATTTCTGACAAAGAGCAAGTATAAGAAAAAACTGCCTACGCCACTGAATTGGGCTTAAAAAGCGCTTTAAGAACGTTTTTACAGAATTTTATTATTTCGCAAATACAAAAGTTATGAGCAATTTTTCCAAATGGTAAAAATTCAAAAAGTCCCCATATCTCAGTTGGCAATGAAAATATCAATTCTTAGTTTAAGGCCATTAAACATGTTCTGAAATCTTTATCGTGACATCTATGTCGGTTTTTGCTCTATCTAGTCAGGAAATAGGTTTTCTCTGTTAAAACAGACGGAACCGACGACCACCCGTAACATGTTTTTATGTAGTTGGTATAGAAAATTTTTAGTCACGTGATTAAGCTTGACCGTCGCAGCGTTACCCACTTTTACATATTTTTTTTTAACTAGAATATTTTGGAAACACAAATAAATTAATTATAAACATATAAACAGTTATTCTTTACATCAACAAAAACCACCTCCTTAACAGCGCCTAAGGGACATAAAGGGTCATTACTACCGAATTCCGGTTAAAATGATTCTATTAAAGTGATGTTTTTGCATTGGCTATTAAGCTATCTTGTACACTTCGCACTAAAAGAGGTTCTAAAAAGAACAATGTTCGACAGCAAAATCTACGAGGAAACATTTTTAAGTTTAAAGTATCACAACACAATTCATTTAAACCAAAAAACTCTTCATACAAAAAAAATCTAAAGTGTCAAAACGAATGACAATGTCAAAGAAATAAATAAATAAAAGATAGCAGCTCGACATTTTTTTACAGCAGAGCTACCACCTGAATCCATAGCGGGAAATTTAAATTCCAGTTAGCTGGCATCGAATATGTTCATGGTTGGCAACAATGAATTTTAAAATCGCGCCCTCTATTATTAACTAAAAGTTTAGTTGGTATCGATATGCATAGTGTGATTATGTAAGTATTAAAATACCCTCAAATTTACGTAGCAAAACGAGGTACGAGTATTGGTAGGTTAAACTATCCTTACAAGCCATACTCCATTTAAGAGAATTATCACTTTTTGTGCCATTATTTTCTAATTTTGAAAAAAGAAGTTCAAGAAATGTCTTGAATAAATTTAGGTTAGTTTTAGTAATCTCGCATAAATGTTTTGTGCAATCTGACTAGTCTTCATTAGACATTTTGCAAAGCGACTGAAGATAGATAGGCTCTTTGCAAAATATTCTTTTATTGTTAAAAAAGCCGGCGTTTTATAATATGCCTAGTCTTTTTGCAAAATGCCGAGTTATTTGACCGGCAAAAAAACCGGCCACTAAAAACTAGTCCCAATTTCAAAGTTGGATTTCTCGCGAACCACTCATTAGATTTTGATGATTTTTATTTTAAATTGTAAATTAATTCCTTCTTAGCGGATGCTACGTCAGCAATTTTTATTCGGAATTTATTTTGAGCATATACAGGGCACAACATTAAGACGAAGTTTTTTGCCCGAACTTTGTAACACCCTGTAGGGTGCAGCAGCTGTAGTAGCTATTGCTAAATCAAATCATATTGTAGCCTCATCTCTTTTGAGCATTTTGTTTTTTTTTAATAACGACATTATCTCTGTTTGTATTGGAGATACCCAAGTAGCATTTTCACGACTTGCGACCACATGTTTACTAAACACAACGTTGGATTAGTTACACAAAATAGTTAGCTCCGTACCTTGGGTATTAAAATAAATGTAAACGTTGTTGTAACGTTGTGCCGACGTTGAACTAGTACTACAACAAAGTAAACGCTTCTGCGTCTTTTTTTTCGACTGCGAATAAATTATTCTCATTTTACTAAAAAAAATTCAAGAAATTTTTAAAACTTCTTTAATTTTAAGGCCCATTAGTATTTTTCAAAGTAGAAACAATACATTTATCAATAAAGTTGTTTGCGTTTAACTTTTTTGCCTTGGGTAACGAGTTACAGAGTTGGTTAAAGTGTTTCAATAATTATCTTCAAACATCCTCAACACTTAAATACGTTTGTTTTGTTTTCCTTTACTGCCACCTGGCGTATGTCTCTAACTAAATCATAAATATAATATTTTTACTATAATTATCCTAATTTAGGATAAAACGCGACTTAGACGCCATATTATTATAGTTTTATATTTCTGTGAATTAGGATTTTAAACAACGTTGCAGTTTGTACTAAATTAGGCTGCTAGCCAACGTAGGTATCCAACGTCGTTTCGACCCAAAAATTATTCTCCAAACTAGAGCAGACTAGGGTTGGCACGAGGTTATGCCGACGTTGCGCCCCGACGGCGACGTTTGGTCGCGTGACACAACGTTGTCCCGACGTCCAAATGCTGCTTGGGTACGCTGCTTTAAAACAAACGCATCGAAAAAAACTTTAAAAACAAATCAAACATCAGAAGGTAGGTAAGTTTAATCTGAAAACTAACTAAGACATGAAAATTAAAAAAAAGGTAAAGAAATTGTAAGGGACTAATATCTAGTATCCACTCGCCTGGTGAAATTTCCCGTTTCCATATACCGATTCCAGGCATCCTGGACTGTTGTTCGAAATATATGCAGGGTATCGGAGACATAACGTTGACTTCGCCCATCCTCAATTAAAGCCACAATACGAGCAACATCCGTTACAGATATTAGCATTCTTTAATTTGACAACCGTTGTTGTCATATTGCAAATACTCATAA